>NC_042961.1:49457911-49505411 GCF_901001165.1 Salmo trutta | reverse complement strand
TTGCATGTGGATCTTTCTAGAAACTAGGGTACCAGTGAGGATTTCCTACACTGGACAACTTGTTACAGCTGTTGATAAGTCATTCATAATAATCTGACGATATTCTTCTTATTATTATATCATAACTATATACAATTTAATTCACGAGTTAGTTTAAAACCTGTTCAAACCGTTATTCTGGTTTTGACGGATTTGTCCAAAGTCATATGACATAAAACATTACTTTTCTGTCCTTGCATTTACGGCAGTGTATCAAATCAAATCAAATGTATTTATATAGCCCTTCTTACATCAGCTGATATCTCAAAGTGCTGTACAGAAACCCAGCCTAAAACCCCAAACAGCAAGCAATGCAGATGTAGAAGCACGGTGGCTAGGAAAAACTCCCTAGAAAGGCCAAAACCTAGGAAGAAACCTAGAGAGGAACCAGGCTATGAGGGGTGGCCAGTCATCTTCTGGCTGTGCCGGGTGGAGATTATAACAGAACATGGCCAAGATGTTCAAATGTTCATAAATGACCAGCATGGTCAACTAATAATAATTAGAGTAGTTGTCGAGGGTACAACAAGTCAGCACCTCAAGAGTAAATGTCAGTTGGCTTTTCATAGCCGATCATTGAGAGTATCTCTACCGCTCCTGCTGTCTCTAGAGAGTTGAAAACAGCAGGTCTGGGACAGGTAGCACATCCGGTGAACAGGTCAGGGTTCCATAGCCGCAGGCAGAACAGTTGAAAGTGAAGCAGCAGCACGGCCAGGTGGACTGGGGACAGCAAGGAGTCATCATGTCAGGTAGTCCTGAGGCATGGTCCTAGGACTCAGGTCCTCCGAGAGAGAGAAAGAAAGAGAGAAAGAGAGAATTAGAGAGAGCATACTTAAATTCACACAGGACACCGGATAAGACAGGCGAGCCCCCCGACACATAAACTACTGCAGCATAAATACTGGAGGCTGAGACAGGAGGGGTCAGGAGACCGATGATACCCCCGGACAGGGCCAAACAGGAAGGATATAACCCCACCCACTTTGCCAAAGCACAGCCCCCACAATACTAGAGGGATATCTTCAACCACCAACTTACCATCTTGAGACAAGGCCGAGTATAGCCCACAAAGATCTCCGCCACGGCACAACCCAAGGGGGGGCGCCAACCCAGACAGGAAGACCATGTCAGTGACTCAACCCACTCAAGTGATGCACCCCTCCTAGGGACGGCATGGAAGAACACCAATAAGCCAGTGACTCAGCCCCTGTAATAGGGTTAGAGGCAGAGAATCCCAGTGGAGAAAGGGGAACCTGCCAGGCAGAGACAGCAAGGGCGGTTCGTTGCTCCAGAGCCTTTCCGTTCACCTTCACACTCCTGGGCCAGACTACACTCAATCATAGGACCCACTGAAGAGGTGAGTCTTCAGTAAAGACTTAAAGGTTGAGACCGAGTCTGCATCTCTCACATGGGTAGGCAGACCATTCTATAAAAATGGAGCTCTATAGGAGAAAGCCCTGCCTCCAGCTGTTTGCTTAGAAATTCTAGGGACAATTAGGAGGCCTGCGTCTTGTGACCATAGCGTACGTGTAGGTATGTATGGCAGGACCAAATCGGAAAGATAGGTAGGAGCAAGCCCATGTAATGCTTTGTAGGTTAGCAGTAAAACCTTGATATCAGCCCTTGCCTTAACAGGAAGCCAGTGTAGGGAGGCTAGCACTGGAGTAATATGATCACATTTTTTGATTCTAGTCAGGATTCTAGCAGCCGTATTTAGCACTAACTGAAGTTTATTTAGTGCTTTACCCGGATAGCCGGAAAGTAGAGCATTGCAGTAATAGTCCAACCTAGAAGTAACAAAAGCATGGATTAATTTTTCTGCATCATTTTTGGACAGAAAGTTTCTGATTTTTGCAATGTTACGTAGATGGAAAAAAGCTGCCCTTGAAACAGTCTTGATATGTTCTTCAAAAGAGAGATCAGGGTCCAGAGTAACGCCGAGGTCCTTCAGAGTTTTATTTGAGACGACTGTACAACCATCAAGATTAATTGTCAGATTTAACAGAAGATCTCTTTGTTTCTTGGGACCTAGAACAAGCATCTCTGTTTTGTCCGAGTTTAAAAGTAGAAAGTTTGCAGCCATCCACTTCCTTATGTCTGAAACACAGGCTTCTAGCGAGGGCAATTTTGGGGCTTCACCATGTTTCATTGAAATGTACAGCTGTATGTCATCCGCGTAGCAGTGAAATTTAACATTATGTTTTCGAATGACATCCCCAAGAGGTAAAATATATAGTGAAAACAATAGTGGTCCTAAAACGGAACCTTGAGGAACACCGAAATGTACAGTTGATTTGTCAGAGGACATACCATTCACAGAGACAAACTGATATCTTTCCGACAGATAAGATCTAAACCAGGCCAGAACTTGTCCGTGTAGACCAATTTGGGTTTCCAATCTCTCCAAAAGAAGGTGGTGATCGATGGTATCAAAAGCAGCACTAAGATCTAGGAGCACGGGGACAGATGCAGAGCCTCGGTCTGACACCATTAAAAGTTGTCCTTATATCATGTAATAATTATTAATCAGTTAAATTAGACATTGAAATTGAAACCTATAAGAATCCTGGATCTAGCTGTTGGACAATCTTGTATAAAGATCTCAGAAATGCAGGTTAACTACGTAACATTTCTCATGTTACAGGGTGAAAACAGTTTCACACAGATTTCATGGGCACACAAATCCAAAATGATGTATGTGTTTGCAAAATTGAAAGCTTCATAACTGCAAGAGATACTTAAAACCTAAATCGATACTGTCATTATTGTGGTTCTTCAATAAATTATGCATAATAACACTTGTTGGACAGGTATTTGGTGTCCAGCTAATTAGTGACTTGTGATATTTTCACACATCATCTTCTGATACAGGAAGGAATTCTGTGACAAACAGCTGTTGTGATAGCTCATTAGATGCAACAACATCCCAAGTGCTGGGAGCAATGTCAAGAATATTTTGGTGTCTCATTTGTTACGCCGGTGAAAACAGTTGTGCCTGGATTCACGTTGGATCATCTGTTGTTGTCAGCTTGATTTACAGCAGGGTCATGTTAGATTTAACAGAGAAAGAAGGTCATGAGTTCATGTTTTCATATGTTTTTGTGCCTTGGATTGGACACCGAGTCTACTGTGCGCAGTGGAGATTTTAGCATGTAAATCTTGATGGGGCAAAAATAACAAACAAGTGGGATAGCATGCCAGCAAAGCCACTACACAACACAACACTAAACAATACATTAATTGCACTATAACGGTGACAAACGGTGCTCACAATCTGTTAGGGCCTACATAAAGCCATCCCAACAGCAGAGTCCCAACAGCAGCCCCAACACCTTACCACTGCTACACCTGGCTATCAGCGGAGCATTGTCTGGCAGCAAAACAGTTCATTCAGCCTCATTTACTGCCTTTTCAAAAAACATAGCTGATATGGCTGACTTGCTTAAACAAACGTGGTTTCTACTGACAATTGAGATGTACAAACTATGACATAAGGGAACGACAAGCGGATACAAGGAAATACATTTCGATTAAGACATTAATGAGCAAGCTAGGACAGACATCGTCAATATAACTATTTGTTCAGCACTTTTGAAATGTACAGAAAACAGCGACATAATTCAGAACATGGGCCGTTCTTACAGTGCTCTCCCTGTACACCATGTCAGAACTGTAGGATAAATAAAGGGGGCATATCAGCAGACAATGAAAGATCTTACAATATTCAATGATTACATATCTCAAAAACAGGTTATAGGCTACATGTGCACCACCAACTCATAAAAGTAGGCGAAATTAAAACGTGAAAATAGACCAAATTATTAAGGTAAGGCACATGGGCTACTAAAAGCTTAATACACAACATACACTAAGTATAACGTTACTATCTTAGCTACAGTATACATATCTACCAGGCATATTACATAATTTATGAAGTAGCATTCAATACATTTTTTGAGTCACCTTGTTGTGCTGTGCTCACTTGAACAGGAAGGTAGCGTGGCGGTCCTTCTTGTGGGCAAATATTGTCATCAAACTTTGTCAATAAAGTCTGGCAATCTTCAGGTCGTAGCTCTAGAAAGAGGCCCGAATTACCGATGTACAATTCCGGAGTTCCCAGTTGTCTTGAACTCACAGTTAGCCACTGACTCCTTCCAAACCACACATTGTTGAATTTGCGATTTTCAACTTGTTGTGTAATGTTGATGTCCAATGGCCGATGAGCACCAATACATTTTATCTATAATTTCTCTTCATTTTTTACCTTCATATGACAAGGATTAAAAATAATTTGCCAGTAGATTGGCAACTTCATTCGTGATGATGACTGCTAGCTAATCAAAGCTACTGTAGATCTAACGTGATTTGATGTAATTTTATCTGTGGCCAATGACCTTGAGCCTTCTTGGATGGGCACTTCTAATGTAACTCTATGGCAGCACTCAAGGGACTGACATTTTCGAAGTCTACCCTTAGAATTGGAGGTGTCGTAGTGTCCCCATGAGTGACAGAACACTGAGCCAATCACGGCGCAACGCTCCGTATTTTCTGCTGGCTTGCCCCACCACCACAGAAAGCACTGAGCTAGGCTGAAACACCTGCATTTTGGATCTGCCTTACTCAAGAAATGCAGCTTTATTGACTCAATGATATATATTTTTTTACATTGTTTACAAACTGATATGTGACCCGTATTAATGCCAAAATAACATGCAAAACAGGCAAGCCCCCCAAAAATAATAATACATATTATTTGTTTTCTTTTGTAAAAAAAAAATGGGGCTCAAACAGGTGGCTGAATGATGGGTCGCCACTGACTGTGCGCAATTGTGTAGGACAGACTTTTGAGCAGCACCCAACTCTTCCTATTCATTATTCTGGATATAATGACATGAAATTTGATGGTGGGTTTATTCACAATATGATCTGTTAATGAAATAACAAGCCAAAGACATTTTGTTTTCCATGTTACACATGCAATTTGAAACAATACAGAGGACTTGAAGTAGCCTACTTGAACTTGAATTTGGAGCTCAGAAACTCAAGTACTGGAATAGGCCTACTTTGAAAATCTACAATTTCCTAAATTTGTTGCTTGTAGCCAATTTAAGTTCTCCTTCTCCCTTATAATTATCTGTGACTTCATTTTTGATCCATTTTTGTGAGCGATGTGGCCAATTTCATTTGTTTCCCTCCGCTTCAATTGAAGAGTGTTGAGCTATTCTGTTGCGGTAAAACAATGTGCGGTTATTATGAGGATGACAACATCTGTTGGCTTCAACTTAGCTTTCCATACAAATCCTTCCATTAAAAAAGGAAATTGTTTTTTTGGTCACTCATTATAAAAACAGCTATGGTGAGATTCAAATGGCTTTATTATGTGTCCCTGGGTCAGCCACATAGGATACAGAAAAATCACATACATCCATGCTATTTAGTCAGGCAATGTCCACATTATTCTCACATATTTTAGAATGTAATAATACTTTGACTATCAATGCATTGGCAAGACTAAAATTGAATTCATTTTAAAGTGTTAATGGCCTACTTTTCTGACATTTTTTGCATGCTTTTTTGGGGAGTGGGGGTTCTATATGAGGCCCTATATGTACATGTATATAAATTATACAATTGTATAACATTCAGGTCATTGAAAATGACAATTAATAAGTGCTTGGAAAATAAGTCCTTGAATTTGACTTGCCAATGCCTGTATGAGCCCTGCTTAAAGGATGTATAGTCCTAGGTTTATGTTGTTGTATAGGTGGAGTTATGGGCCAGTTTGCATATATTCTCTTTTATTCCTCTAAGTACACATGTGGAACTGCATGAAAATCCTTTAGATTTTGAAATGTTGGCCCCATTGTTCATAGAAAAACCCATGTATGGCTGGTCTTGTGGGGCTGTTCTTGGGAAGGCCATACTGCTGGCCTGGCCAGTGTCCTGACTGACTGACAATCATGCTGTGTCCCAATAGACCCCCCCACTTCCCCCCCCCCCCCCACTTCCCTCCCCCTGTGCCTCTTGGTGACAGATGGGCACTGTGTATAACAGGAGGGTCAAAAGGTCACATACACATGGGGAGAGGAGGGGTAAAGGGGGGGGGGTACATTTGGACATGACAGGGGTGGGGTGAAGCAGGTTTAGTCATGGTGTGGAGGTGGGTAAACGGGGAGGGGGGGTTGGCATGAGGGGTGTTGGAGAGGTGTTGAAGAAGGGTAACAGGGGGGCAACCTTAGTCATGGTTAGGGGTAAAGAAGTAGATTGGGGGGGCAGATTTGGAGACGAGGGGGGATAGGGGGTAAGGGAAATAGGGGAAATTGTTTGCCAACCCCCTACTGTTGTGCCTCCGGGTAACAGACATGAAATGGAGGTTGTGTGCGTGATTGTGTGTCGTGTCGTGTCGTTGGTGTGTGTCGTTGGTGTGTGTCATGTGGCTGAGTTGACAGAGCGTGGTGCTTGCACACACCAGGGTTGTGGGTTTGTTTCCCACAGGGGAAATAACACAGAAATGTATGAACTCACTGTAAGTTGCTCTAGATAAAAGCGTCTGCTAAATAACTAAAGTGTAAAATGTGTGTGCATGACTCTGTGTGTTTGTAATTGTTACTCTGTGTCTGTGAGATAAAGGCCTAGGGGCATGCTCATCAATGCAGATTTGCATAATGAAATTCCCTCTCTGTATCTCACAGCCAGAGGGAAAAACAAGGCCCTTAACCAACCCTTCAAAACACCTATGTGAATAAAACAAAGAGAGAAAACCACTGTTCCTCATACTCCACATGACAGCTATACATAAGGGCCTTTGGTGTATGTGTGTCCCATCCTCTGTGTCTCCCCATCTCAGTGAGTTGAATTCTCTGAGACATCTCAATGCCTATAACCAGGCCTTGTGTTTCCACTTTGTGGATATCCCTCAAAATTTCCCCTCTAATCAGGGACTGATTTTGACCTGGGACTCTAGGTGGATGCAATTCATTGTCAGGTACAACAGACAAACCAGCATGTTCCGGAAATCGAAGGGTAAGAGTTGAATACCTCTACCCTAAAGGATGGCATATCGCTCCTCTATTATCGCCACTGTGTGAGTGCTATAGAGAGATATAAGAATGGAGTGTCAGGAGTACATCAATATTGATCATATACTTGACCGGGCGTGCGCCGACAAAAAGATGCATCAATATCAGACAGAGCAGTGGTTCTCAAACTTTTTATAGTCCCGTACCCCTTCAAACATTCAACCTCCAGCTGCATACCCCCTCTAGCACCAGGATCAGCGCACTCTCAAATGTTGTTTTTTGCCATCATTGTAAGCCTGCCACACACACTAAACAATACATTTATTAAACAGAAGAATGAGTGTGTAATGAATACTCAGGGAGAAAAAGGTGTAGATTCACGCGCAGAGCACGGCAGGTGTTTATTTCGCCTTCGCAGAAGGCAGGAATCGTGGTCACAGGCGGGCAATGGTCATACACAGGTAGGCAAACAGGCAGGTGAATCAAAACTAGGACTGAAGGCTATAACTGGTTCTCACAAACGAGCTAGGAAAAGGCTAAGTAGAGTCAAAACGAACAATTCCTCACAAAGGTACAAACAGAATGAATGGAACTAAATAAGGAGCTGATGAGACCAGGTGAACAAAAATGAAAGACGGGGCTACGTTCAAGAACACAAAGAAACAGGGCTACGTTCAAGAACACAAAGAAACAGGGCTACGTTCAAGAACACAACAAAACAGAACACAAGGTTGACTAAGAAAATAAATACAGAACCTTACAGAGTGTGAATTTTTGTCACAACCCGGCTCATGGGAAGTGACAAAGAGCTCTTATAGGACCAGGGCACAAACAATAATATAATAATCAATAATTCTGCTCTTTATTTAACCATCTTACATATAAAACTTACATATAAGATCCCTTGGGAAGAGTTATGTTCTGATGGAGAGTTTGTCCGCGTTCTCTCTCTCTCTCTCTCGGTTAGAATGGATCTTTCAGAGCGACATTCATTAATGTCGTCATAGAATGGATGTGGTTGGTCTTCGCGTTCGATGATATAATTTACTTAGCTGCAGACTAATACTTAATATCAAAGACTTGTTCTTATTCTGTCGGTCTCGATAGTAAAAGTTAACCACGTGGTATAGTTCACTTTCAGTAGAGTACTTGGATGGTCAAACCTATGAGCCAACTCGCAATGGAGTGTAGGCCTGGTCTGTAGAAATGTAAATCAGGGGGTGTTTTATAGTGCCCATAGAACAGGCTTGTCAAATGACGCCTGGTCCTGTATGTGTCCCTGGGGGCGTGCCTATGACTGAGTTAGACTTGGTTACAGAAATACAATTCTATCACATTAACATCAGTACATAGCATCTCAATGTATTACAAATAGCTTTATCCTTATTAATACATTTTATACAACCATTATGATGCCAGTCTCATCGCTGAGGCTATTATATAAACAGTTTTATGGTAATATGGCTATATTGTCTCTTCTGAGTATCACAAAATTGTACCAAGCGGATCAGTTCGTAGCTGGAGTCTTCAATCTTCCATATCTTCTCCAGAACACACATGTCGCTCGGTTCTCCAATTCTATGAGTTGGAAGAATTTCCTTTGTCTCTCTATGAAACATGTGTAAAAACTCCTCTTAGAGTTTTTACAACCCTTTCACACAGGGCCTGGGTTGGGGGGGAAGGTAGGTTGGGGGGATGGTACAAAGGGGAGGGGGTCAACTGATAGCCCTGTACCCAAAGAGGCCAACGTCATGACACTCTGCAATATTGGGTTGTATTGGAGAGAGTCTCAGTCTTAAATAATTTTACACACAGTCTGTGCCTGTATTTAGTTTTCATGCTAGTGAGGGCAGAGAATCCACTCTCACATAGGTACGTGGTTGCAAAGGGCATCAGTGACTTAACAGCGCAATTTGCCAAGGCAGGATACTCTGAGCGCAGCCCTATCCAGAAATCTGGCAGTGGCTTCTGATGAAATTTCATTTTCACAGAACCGCTAACTGCAATTTCGATGAGGCTCTCTTGTTCAGATATCGGTAAGTGGACTGGAGGCAGGGCATGAAAGGGATAATGAATCCAGTTGTTTGTGTCATCCATTTAGAGAAGTACCTGCGTAATTGCGCACCCAACTCACTCAGGTGCTTCGCTATATAACATTTGACATTGTCCGTAAGCTTGAGTTCATTTACACACAAAAAAATCATACAATGACGGAAAGACCTGTGTGTTGTCCTTGTTAATGCCGATTAAAAAACATGAGCTGGCGCACACCCAGAAAGAATTGTTTGTGTGGAGGTGCTGACTAACGGCGAATAAACTATAAGCTATCAAAATAAAGAAAGTCGCACACTCCATGTAGAAACTCCCAGCAATTTAATGGGTATATACTGTTACGAACCGGCTCAGAGTTCGCAACAAAAGGGAGACAACGTGGAGACAAGGAGTAACAAAAATATATATTTATTAAATAAAGTAACTAAGTAATTAACAATGGCATGTGTAATCAGTAGTGTAAGTGAGTGTTTTGCATACCTGAGTGTAATAATGCAGGGTGTTGAAAGGTGCCAAAGCAAATAACCAAAAAGCCACAAAACTACACAACCAAAATCAACAAGGTGTCTGTGTGGAGAGAGTCTCCCCAATGACTGTGGAAGAGTTGTCTTTATCCTGGGACACACCCG
This sequence comes from Salmo trutta, assembly GCF_901001165.1. NCBI lineage: Eukaryota > Metazoa > Chordata > Actinopteri > Salmoniformes > Salmonidae > Salmo > Salmo trutta. The sequence goes on along the minus strand of NC_042961.1, from coordinate 49,495,672 downwards.
AGCCCAGGTGTTTCCCATCTAGCTGACGACCCTTCCCACTCCGCCCACTGGCATCCTAATAAGGAACAAGAGCAAAGAGAGAAAATACAGCAGACAGAGTGGGAGGGTCGTCACAATACCAACGTTTCGGCATCACTGTGCCTTCCTCAGGGTGTTAATGCAGACAGAAAAGAGCTTCAACTTCTTAATCATAGCCTCAATTTTGTCCCACACATTGAATGTAGTTGCGGAGAGTCCCTGTAATCCTAGATTAAGATCATTCAGGCGAGAAAAAACATCACCCAGATAGGCCAGTCGTGTGAGAAACTCGTCATCATGCAACCTGTCAGACAAGTGAAAATTATTGTAGATAAAGAAATCTTTAAGCTTGTCTCTCAATTCAAAAAAACGTGTCAATACTTTGCCTCTTGATAACCAGCGCACTTCTGTATGTTGTAATAGTGTTACATGGTCACTGCCCATATCATTGCATAGTCCAGAAAATACACGAGAGTTCAGGGGCCTTACTTTAACAAAGTGAACCATTTTCACTGTAGTGTCCAAAACGTCTTTCAAGCTGTCAGGCATTCCCTTGGCAACAAGAGCCTCTCGGTGGATGCTGCAGTGCACCCAAGTGGCGTTGGGAGCAACTGCTTGCAGGTGCGTTACCACTCCACTATGTCTCCCTGTCATTGCTATTGCGCCATTAGTACAGATACCAACATGAGCAGCAGCTACGTTTGGCTACATACGGACCGTTAGTGGAATTCCTGCGAGAGACTAACGGTTAATGTGATTGGATGTTAATTATTTGACAAGGTTACCTGTATTTGACATTGTGTTGTTATTTCGCTGAACACTAGATGGTTTCATTTTATTTTTGGCAGTGAAACGAGGCTACTCAGGCAAGAAAAAAAACTCACCCAAATGTATAGCCCCTTTGAAAAATGTAAATGGAATGTTCGAAGATGTGAAGAATTATAATAATTTCTTTCAACATTTGTATTTGGCATACTCCCAACGGCATTGCGCATACCCCACTTTGGAAATACCTGCGATAAATCATCCGAGCGAGCAAAACAGCACCCCTCTGTCTTTCTATGTGTAGCCTATGTATCTGATGCTGTATGGCCAAAAAGAGTATGGCATGTCAGCATCAGATACATTTTAGGACAGAGGGGTGATGTTTCTCTCGCTCCGATGCTTTCTCCCACTCGGGAATTGAAGGAAAGTTGGCAGGTGCAGTGCACTTTTCGGATCCTGGAATTATTTTGAACAAATGTTTTAAGGTAAGGTGTTTTAAACTTTAAAAAAAAAATTTACACTTAAATTACATCTTTACTATAATACCCATAAAAAAAAAATTCTGTGAAACAAAGGTGCCCCCCTATGGAAATCAAATGTCTGTCCAACAGATTCCGGCCCGGGTGTGTGTCTGTACGCTTGTGTGTGTATTTGTATGCCATGTCTGCCTGTGTGTGGGGGTGTATGCATGTCTGAATGCCTGTAAGTGTGTGTGTGTGTGTGTGTGTGTGTGTGTGTGTGTGTGTGTGTGTGTGTGTGTGTGTGTGTGTGTGTGTGTGTGTGTGTGTGTGTGTGTGTGTGTGTGTGTGTGTGTGTGTGTGTGTGTGTGTGCGTGTTTGAAGGCCTCAGTCGTATGTGAGCATCAGTGCATTAGAGCATCACAGTCAAATCAGTTTATCTGTCACCATAGATGAAAGCAGACTAGGATGTCTGCATGTTTAAGAGACAGGAAGCCCCATATCGCTAGTGTATCGCTAGTGTGCGTCTGCATGTTTAAGAGACAGGAAGCCCCATATCGCTAGTGTGTGTCTGCATGTTTAAGAGACAGGAAGCTCCATATCGCTAGTGTGTGTCTGCATGTTTAAGAGACAGGAAGCTCCATATCGCTAGCGTGTGTCTGCATGTTTAAGAGACAGGAAGCTCCATATCGCTAGCATGTGTCTGCATGTTTAAGAGACAGGAAGCCCTATATCGCTAGTGAGTGTTGTAATATGGCATGGATCACCTGAAAGGAAAGGAGTTGAGATAACGGGCAGATAAGTGAAAGGGCAAGGAAGGAGAGAGGGGGGAAAAGGAGAGAGGGAGTGAGTGAGGAGAAGGAAAGAGGGACACATTTTCTCTGCAAAGAAACCTGGCAGCTGTTGTGTGAGCAAATAGAGAAACAGAGAGAGAGACATAGAGAGAGAGACATAGAGAGAGAGAGAGGAGAGAGAGAGAGAGGAGAGAGAGAGAGAGAGAGAGAGAGAGAGAGAGAGAGAGAGAGAGAGAGAGAGAGAGAGAGAGAGAGAGAGACAGGGGAGGGAGGGAGGGAGGGAGGGAGGGAGGGAGGGAGGGAGGGAGGGAGGGAGGGAGGGGAAGGGAATACAGTGGCAGAATACCTGACCACTGTGACTGACCCAAAATTAAGGAAATCTTTGTCTATGTACAGATTCAGTGAGCATAGCCTTGCTATTGAGAACAGCCACCGAAGGCAGACCTGGCTCTCAAGAGAAGACAGGCTATGTGCACACTGCACACAAAATGAGGTGGAAACTGAGCTGCACTTCCTAACCTCCTGCCAAATGTATGACCATATTAGAGACACATATTTCCCTCAGATTACACAGATCCACAAAGAATTTGAAAACAAATCCAATTTTGATAAACTACCATATCTATTTGGTGAAATACCACAGTGTGCCATCAGGGCAGCAAGATTTGTGACCTGATGCCACAAGAAAAGGGCAACCAGTGAAGAACAAACACCATTGTAAATACAACCTATATTTATTTATATTTATTTTCCATTTTGGACTTTAACTATTTGCATGTCATTACAACACTGAGTGTGAGTGTAATGTGTACTGTTAATTTATATAGCTTATTTCACTTTTGTTTATTACCTATTTCACTTGCTTTGGCAATGTAAACATGTTTCCCATGCCAATAAATCCCCTTCGAATTGAAATGAATTGAATTGAAGACAGAGAGAGAGAGACCATGAAGGAAAGCGAGAGAGAGCTAGTAAAGGAGGAGTGGATGGGGGAAGGAGAGGGAGGGGTGAAGGGTAAGTTGAGTTTTGGTGGCTGTGAAAGCGTCAGAAAGAAAAAGTGTCCATCAAACCATTGTGGAGAAGGAGAGAGGGAGGTGGATAGAATGAAGGAAAAAAAGAGTAGGGGGACTACATACAAAGACCACCTGTTTCATTCTGGAAATAAACCCCCCAAAAATACATTCTGTCGTGTCAACAAACAAAAGCATTCAGCAAAACAAAAACAAAGAAATCCACCATTTGACTGGTTTTAAGAACCTTTTACTAGAGAACGTACGAGAGAACGTTTCATTTTGGTAAGGAGAAAACAAAGGTAAGAGGGCCCCTTGAGTGCTGACAATTACACAAATGTGTTTTTCGAAGATGCTCTTTGGAGGGAGCTCAAACACACTTCGTCAAATCTCCAGGGCTGAGCACTATAGTTACAGTCTCTTTGGATTTAAATGGTTGTTTTCCTCTAGTGAGGGGTGAGTTTGTTCTACTACCTCTGAGCAGAGTGCATACCCTTCATCACTTTAGATACTCTTGTCCTGACATTACAAAAGCACCCTTCCCTCTGGAAAATCCATCATTTTACAACAGTATGCCGCCCTGGGCTTTCAAAGCAAAATCCTAAGAACACCCCCCTCTTCCCCATCTCAAAACACACACACCCGCATCTTAGAGCAAAGCGTGACCAACACCTTTGTCTGTAGCCCAGCTGCAGAATATGAGGCGTCGCTCCTCCCCTCACACACACACTTGTACAGATGAACGTGCATGTACACACACACACACACACACACACACACACACACACACACACACACACACACACACACACACACACACACACACACACACACACACACACACACACACACACACACACACACACCTATTGAATGAGTACTGATGCAGTGTGGGGTTCTGACAGTACTGATGTCATTGGTACAGTGAGTCATTGGTCCCCTCTGCTCCACAGGCCCCTTACCCACCACAGCCAGCTCACTCACACACAAACACGTGCGCACAAACGGAAAACACACAGACACAAACACGCACACACGCAATATTGGGCCTTGTGTTGTGTTTCCTTTGGCAACGGAAGTTCAGTGTTTATGAGTGTGCCTAGACAAAACAAATATCTCTCCTCTAGTCCCCATCACTCCCTCTCTCTATCTGTGTCTCGCTCTCTCTTTCTCTCTCTCTCTCTCGCTCTCTTTCCCTCTCTCTCTTTCTCTCTCTTTCTCTGTCATAGACTGTTCTCTCTACTACCGCATGGCAAGCGGTACCGGAGTGCCAAGTCTAAGACAAAAAGGCTTCTCAACAGTTTTTACCCCCAAGTCATAAGACTCCTGAACAGGTAACCAAATGGTTACCCGGACTATTTAAATTGGGTGCCCCCCCAACCCCTCTTTTAGGCTGCTGCTACTCTCTGTTTATCTTATATGCATAGTCACTTTAACTATACATTCATGTACATACTACCTCAATTGGCCTGACCAACCAGTGCCCCCGCACATTGGCTAACCGGGCTATCTGCATTGTGTCCCACCACCCGCCAACCCCTCTTTTACGGTACTGCTACTCTCTGTTCATCATATATGCATAGTCACTTTAACCATATCCACATGTACATACTACCTCAATAAGCCTGACTAACCGGTGTCTGTATGTAGCCTTGCTACTCTTATTTTCAAATTTCTTTTTACTGTTGTTTTATTTCTTTACTTACCTACACACACACACACACACACACACACACATACCTTTTTTTTCACACTATTGGTTAGAGCCTGTAAGTAAGCATTTCACTGTAAGGTCTACACCTTTTGTATTCGGCGCACGTGACAAATAAACTTTGATTTGATCCCTCTCTCGCCTCTCCCTCCCCTTTCTCCCTCCCTCCATCTGTCTCTTTCTGCTCACTCTACTGTCTTTTTCTGTCTCCTCTGCCTTCCCCTTCTCCCTCTCTCCATCTCTTTATCTCTCTCTCTGTCTCCCTCCTCTCTCCTTCACTCTCCCCCGCTCCTTCACTCTCCCTCTCTCTGCCTAGTTTGCACCTTACCACGGATGACTGCCCCTCTGGACACACACTATTCTGCAGGGCCTATTGTTCGCCCTGACAGCTTTTGTTGTGGGGAGAGAAAGAGAGACCCCCTAGCCCGCACCCCTTCTCTCCCCTCCTCCCTCCCCTCACACACATTCCACAAGCGGGGAGGTCAAAGGGTGCAGCTGCCTCAATAAAGAGAACAGGGGGATGAGGGATGGGGGAGTGTGATTCATTCACTTTTCTCCCTTTTTTTTGCTGTTTGGACAGAATGAGAGGTCGGGACTGCCCAGCAAGTTCAGCATGGCATCCTCCCGAGGATACTCTGACCTGGGCCAATCTACGACGTCCCCATCTCCACTGTTGAGTTCTTTGAGAGGAAGTCAGCAGCTATCTCCGGAGGTGGTTGAGGTTGCCCAGGAGCCTGAGCAGCATCACCCTCTATGGGAGCAACAACAAGCTGAGGCTGCCCTTGAAGTCCCTGGAAGAGGAGTTCAAGGTGACTTGGGTGAGGGAAGTGATGCATTACAGGGAGTAGAGCGACCCAAGAGGGGGTAGAGGTCAAGACCAGGAGGAAATGGAGAACAGAGGAGGCCGTGCTGCAGGCTGAGTCTTGGCTGCACCACAGTGTCCTGGTGCGAGCAGTGACCCGGGGAAGAGCTGGTCTGGGAACCTTTTCAACCCCCCGGTACGACACTGCCAAAGGGAAGGAGAGACGGAGGCTGGTTCAGGAGGAGGTGAGAGCAGCTGTGGAAAAGGAGAGGTCCAGCAGAGCAGTGGGAATGAGACAGCAAGGAGCCTGTATGAGGTGGGAGCAGGTGGTGGACAGAACAGTCTTGTGGACTGACCTCTGGCAGGTGGAACCACACTCAAGTTTCTGATCCAGGCGATATATGATGTCCTACTCAGCCTATTGAACCTGTTCTGCTGGGGAAAAGTGGAGTCTCCTGCAAGCCCGCTATCCTCCAAGAGAGAGACACTGGAGCACATCCTAAGCTGTTGTCCTAAAGCTCTGGGAGGGGGCCGATATTGCTGGCGCCATGACCAGGTTCTCAAGACCATTGCAGAAGCAATATGCATAGGATTTGGCAACAGCAAGCAAGCACGGCCCACTAGTCAGCAGATCATTTTCATTCGAGCTGGAGAGCAGTCAGGCTCAAAATCCGAAACACCAGCAGGGATCCTAGCTACTGCTCAGGACTGACAGCTGAGAGCAGACCTGGAGAAGCAGCTCAAGTTTCCACAGCACATTATCAAGACAACTCTGAGACCAGAGTCCACAAAGACCATCATTATTCTGGAGCTGACAGTCCTTTGGGAAAATGATCTGGAGGAGGCGTACGGGAGGAAGAAGGCCAAGTACGAGGGTCTGGTCATCGACTGTCGGAAGCAGGGTTGGAAGGCTAGGTGCATGCCTATCGAGGTAGGCTGCAGGGGTTTTGCTAGGCAATCCCTCTACAGAGAGTACAGAACACTCTGCATCAATGGAGCGAAGAGGAGGAGAGCCGTCAGCAGCACCCTCGAGGCAGCTGAAAAAGCCTCAAGATGGCTCTGGATCAAGAGAGGAGATTTATGGGGAGCAGTGTAATGCCACCTGTCAGAGTGTGATCAACCTCGGCTGGGTCACCTGGGCGAGGGTGTCTGATGTTGTAAGACCCAAAACACCCTATGACCCCAGGTTACATCACTGATGATGTGTCTAGGAGCTTCAACAGATGTATTCATTGAAAAAGAGAGAGAGGAAGAGAGACAGAAACAGAGAGAGAGGCAGAGAGAGAGAGAGAGAGAGAGGGCTGAGGAAGGCCAGTTTTGTTTGGGCACAGTGGTTTTGGTGGATGTTATTGCCCTCTGCTAAAGCCACAAACACACTGTTGATTGTACACATGACTGATGCCAGCACTAACAGCGACACCCTTTCACTAACGTTCTTTTGGTCAGTTAGCACTAAACCCAGTGAAATAAGGTTTGATTTTACCAGTTCAGTTGTTCAGTTGTTAGTCTGTGTACTATTCCTAAAGGAAAGTAGTCTACAGAAGAAAAAACAAAAATATAACTAACTAGGCCTTCCAAACTTTGGTCCTTAGAAGCATTAGTCCACTGAAACTTCGCTTCACAATCAATACAATATCTTTTAAATAAGTCTTTGAAAATATTCTCACTTGTATGGAGTGACAAAACTAAAGCTTTAAACTATAAACAATTTTCTGTTTAGCAAACATTTCTGATCAAATAAATTTATCAAGATGGCTTCCCCTTTCCTGATACACTCACTTAATATAGTAGTAATAATAATAACTATATATTTCGGCCCAGCTAGAGCTGCCCTGGTCAACTGTAAGTGCTGTTATTGTGAAGTGGAAACAACTAGGAACAAAAACGTCTCAGCCGTGAAGTGGTAGGCCACACAAGCTCACAGAACAGGGCCGCCGAGTGCAGAAGCGCGTAGTGCGTAAAAAGTGTCTGTCCTCGGTTGCAACACTCACTACCGAGTTCCAAACTGCCTCTGGAAGCAACGTCAGAACAATAACTGTTCGTCAGGGATTCATTAAATGGGTTTCCATGGCCAAGCAGCCGCACACAAGCCTAAGATCACCATGCGCAATGCCAAATGTTGGCTGGAGTGGTGTAAAGCTCGCCGCCATTGGATTCTGGAGAAGTGGAATCACTCTTCACCATCTACCAGTCCGACGGACAAATTTGGGTTTGGCGGATGCCAGGAGAACACTACCTGCCCCAATGCATAGTGCCAACTGTAAAGTTTGATGGAGGAGGAATAATGGTTTGGGGCTGTTTTTCATGGTTCGGGCTAGACCACTTAGTTCCAGTGAAGGGAAATCTTAATGATACAGTATACAATGACATTCTAGATCATTCTGTGCTTCCAACTTTGTGGCAACAGGTTGGGGAAGGCCCTTTCCTGTTTCAACATGACAATGCACAAAGCGAGGTCCGTACAGAATTTATTTGCCGAGATTGGTGTGGAATAACTTGACTGGCCTGCTCCGAGCCCTGACCTCAACCCCATTGAACACCTTTGGGATGAATTGGAACGCCGACTGCGAGCCAGGCCAAATTGCCCAACATCAGTGCCCAACCTCACTAATGCTCTTGTGGCTGAATGGAAGCAAGTCCCAGCAGCAATGTTCCAGCATCTAGTAGAAAGCTTTCCCAGAAGAGTGGAGGCTGTTATAGCAGCAAAGGGTGGGCCAACTCCATATTAATGACCATGATTTTGGAATTAGATATTCTACGAGCAGGTGTCCACATACCTTTGGTCATGTAGTGTATATATATATGTATATTGTATATGACATTTAGCAGATTATTTTATCCACTTGCTACTGCAATCAAAACAGGGGCGCATTCAGCAGGACGCAACATTTTGGAACGTTCAGATAGAAATAGGCCATGAAGAACAAACATTCACTTCCTGACATGTAGAATAAGGAATCGCATTGGCTCTAGTCATGCCTTTTCTATCTGCAAAGTTTGTGAACATTTGGCAACTGAACGTTACTCAGGAAGTAACCAGAGCCTATAGTGGTGCGCGAGACAGCTGTTTGTTCATCTGCACCCACCAGCAATTGCTAATAACCCATCCGCAACCGACCGATTATATGTTATGAAGTGAAAATGGGAAGCCCGCACCCAACCCTAATGCGCAAATCTAGAAAGTTAAATGCAGACTGTGTTGAAGTAACAATGTTTATTGCAACAGGGGCAGGCAAACGACAGGTCAAGGCAGGCAGGGGTCGATAATCAAGAGTAGCGGCAAGGTACAGGACAGCAGGCAGGCTCAGGGTCAGGGGCAGGCAGAGTGGTCAGGCAGCCTGGCTCAGAGTCAGAAAGGGCAAAGGTCAAAACCAGGAGGACGAGAAAGAGACTGAGGAAAAACAGGAGCTGAGAAAACGCTGGTTGACTTGAACAAACAAGACGAACTGGCACAGACAAACCGAAAACACAGGTATAAATACCCAGGGGATAAGTGGGGAAGATGGGCAACACCTGGAGGGGGGTGGAGACAAGCACAAGGACAGGTGAAACAGATCAGTGCATGACAATAGAATCCCAATACCACAGGAACCTGCGGAGACTCAACCAGCAGGAGTTGGAGCGTCTCGCTGTGGTTCTCCGACACTCGTAGGTTGACTGGGGTGGTCTGGTGGGTGACCCAGCCTATAGAGCGCCCGTCCAGCGCTCTAACACCCATGGGAATAGAGAGGGATTGAGTGGGGATGCCCAGCTCGGATGCCAGGGTAACATCTATGAGACTCAAATCGTCCCCCGAGTTGATGAGTACCTGGAGAGACTTGGACTGGTTGCCCCACCGCAGGATGGCACAGAGAGGGGGGCGAGCAAAGGGAGATAAACATTTTTCTTTAAGGCCCAGCAGAGTACTCACTCCAACAAATGAGCTAGGTATCTTGAAGGGACAGATAGACACATAATGACCGGCAGTACCGCAATACAGACAACACAGGGTCTCAAGTCTGCGTACGCGTTCGGCTGGAGACAGCCTAGCTCTGCCGAGCTGCATCGGCTCGGGAAGAGGTGAATCGGCAGTCTCCGGAGGCTCTTGGAGGGACTCAGGTAAGCACAAATCCTCTCGGGGATGTAGAAGCCAGAGACCGCAATCGGACCTCTTCCCCCTCCTGTGTTCCCGTAGCTGACCATCGATCCGGATGGTTAAAGCGATGAGTGAGTCGAGATCCGTTGGTAGTTCTCGGGCTACCAGCTCATCCTTTACCTCCGATAATCCGTGCAGGAACATGTCGAACAGCGCTTCCAGGTACCAGGTACCCTCCGCTGCCAGCGTGCAGAAGTCCATCACATAGTCTGCCACACTGAGGGTGTCCTGCCGAAGCTGGAGTAACTTCCGGGCAGCCACTCTCCCGGACACCGGAGCCTCAAACTTTTCTCACCTCCACCATGAATACCTCCAGACTGAGGCAGACAGCGGATTGTTGCTCCCACACCGCCGTGGCCCAGGCGAGTGCCCTCCCGGACATCAGCGTAATAATGTGCGCCATCTTCAAGTGGTCCGAGGGGAACGAAGAAGGCTGCAGCTCAAAAACGAGGGAGCACTGGGAGAGAAAGGCCCGGCAGGTTCTGGAATCTCCATTGTAGTGCTCCGGGGGAGGTAAGCGGGGTTCCCAGGAAACCGGGTTGATGGTGCTGCTACCAGCCGGGTTACTGAGGGGCTGGGAGGTTACCGTCATGGTAGGCTGCCTGGTAGGAAACCCACGGAATTGCTCCAATGCTACCAGTGATGGATCCTTGGGAGGAGATGGCGTTGTAGAGCTGGTCCAAGTCTGCTGGGTCAGTCATGGCCCGTTCGTACTATCAGGTTTCAGGTAAGACCCAAGTGCAGACTGTGTTGAAGTAACAATGTTTATTGCAATAACAGGGGCAGGCTAACGACAGGTCAAGACAGGCAGGGGTCAATAATCCAGAGTTGCGGCAAAGATACAGTATGGCAGGCAGGCTCAGGGGCAGGCAGAGTGGTCAGGCAGGCGGGCTCAGAGTCAGGACAGGCAAGGGTCAAAACCAGGAGGATGAGAAAAAGAAAGACTGGGGAAAAACAGGTGCTGAGAAACCACTGGTTGACTTGAACAAACAAGATGAACTGGCACAAACAGACAGAAAACACAGGTATAAATACCCAGGGGATAAGTGGGGAAGATGGGCGACACCTGGAGAGAGGTGGAGACAAGCACAAGGACAGGTGAAACAGATCAGGGCGTGACAGAAAATGCTTTATATGCTACGATTAAAGATGGCAGAATGATTTTTTTGACAGGGGGTGCAGGACATTCTTTTTTGCCTGATTTAGATATGTTTCTACTTATAATATTCAACATTTTGGTAGGTTACTTGCTAGTCAACTTGTCTATAATTAGATACATGCAGCTTCTCTTTTGTCATTATATGTTGCCCTAGAAGACTAAATAAAACCTTCCTCACCAGAATAATGTAATAGATCGATAGAATTAATGCGTTTAGGTACTGGGGGAGAAAATACAATAACACCACCCCCCCCCCCCCCCCAAAAGGGAAATATTTGTTGTGCAAAATGTCCAAATCACATCAGTTAGACCGGTTGTAAAGAAAAAGAAAGCTGTGAAAACAACCCAACGTGTTTCTGATAAGACTTCAGTTCGGCTTCAATGCATATTTTATATGGTTGAAATACTTTCAGCTCTTATAATGCTTTTATGATGAGGACAGCACCTCTACAGGTTGTATCTAACTGAGCATTGCATTCTCTCAAGATGCAGAAATAAATAAATCATTTTTCTCCACTCCTGTTCCAAAGTAAAAATGTTACCCACATTTTGGTGTATCATTCTACTGCAAGAAATGCTTCATTCTGCAGGAGTTAATATTAAGGCTATGTGAGAGGTTATAAGACCAGTGTCCAGATTTCAGTTTCCATTTAACCCATCTGAACAGTAAGCTACAGTTCCGTTGACGTGTCATAGGTCTATTTCAAGTCCCCCGTCTTGTGGCTGTCGAATTTGCATTGCACCTCACAATCATCGCACATCACATAGCTGGCACTGCTATCATCCTCTTCTACCACTTAACCAAATCTTTTCCAAACGTGACTTTTCTGGCCCTCCCTTCTCTTTATTTTCAATTCTCCATTCACAGCTTTTTCCTTATTGAATTAAACTTCCACAATGTCCTTTTTTCCTCCGTGGATTGACGTTAACATTTTCTGCCTGTTCCCAAAAGCATTATTTGGCAACGTAGTGTAGGCTATTTGGCGCATACAGTTGAAACCCTAAAGTTTAGCGTCATTCTCTAATACCAGATAGCCTAAAATAATGAAAGAAAAACCTCAATGTAGCCAATAGATAGAAATTGCACAAGAAATATATGGATTTATGGATTTTTTAAGCTATTGTTTCTCTTTCAACTCACCAGCCACTCACCCGTCCGCCCCGCGGGGACTGTGGATTGAGTCAACTCGCGCATCACTACTATATACTTTTTAAGGAACCATGGAACCTTGTGGGTTACAAAGTAATGTTGGTGTATTTAGATGATATGAATGTAACTGAACTTGTACACATTCTTCTCTCTGGAGCAGACAGGAGGACTGCAGTAATAACATATCTAACTCTCTCTCGTTCTCTCTTTCTTTCTCTCCGTCTCTCTCTCTCTCTCGTCTACTATAGAAGAGGAGTATGTTCTTAATGTAACAGGCCAGTGAAAATCTGACTTTAAAAGTTCATTTTCTCTTAACTCATACCTAATAATGTTGCTCATATTTGTGGCCAAAGCATAAATTGGAGAATGAAACTAAAAAATCCCACCTCAAACTTGTATCTCAAAGAGACCATTCAAAAAAAGGCTTGCTATTTCCTTATATAACATGATGTAAGCTCCCTAAGGAGAATGAATTGGCCAATTGGCGGTCTACAGGAGGATGAGCTGGCCAATCAGCGGTCTACTTGCGTGAATATTTTTAGTGACCGGTATACGCCCACATCATTCTGTGGTTGGCACATCATTCCAACAGAGAATAGCAGCTTTTTAACTTACTTCATTTAAAAAATGTTGAAGGAAAACTATTTCACTCGTATTCTAAGTAATTATAGGTCGGTCATATTTCAAATCTGAAAACACCGGGCACCTACTTTAACATTATAAAGGGCAACACCCTGAAAACTAGATCCTTGAACTAACACCAACTAACCACCTCTTGTTTGATGTTTTCAATTGGAATTTGTCATGGAATGTATAGTCTGTGTGTATGAGAGAGAAACGGAGAGAAAGAGATATAGAGAAAGATAGTGATTAAGAAAGAGAGAAAGAGAGAATAAAAGAGGGATACTATTCATACTGTATGCAGTGGGAGTATACTCAAACATCTCTGAATCTACAGGCAAAGTGTAATTGAACAGAACCTCTTTCATTCTCTCCTCGTGACCAGAGGGACTGTGTACGTGTGTTTGTGTGTAAACATTGGGGAGTTGTTTGCGTGACAAAGCTGTGGAATATGAAACTCTTCACTGCTTTAATCAGGCGATGGCAGTTGTATCAACCAGGAAAATTAACAATTTAATCATCTGAAATGAACACTCACATCCCCTCCAGCAAAGCATTCATACACATATACTCTCTCTCTCTCTCTCTCGCTCTCTCTCTCTCTCTCTCTCTCTCTCTCTCTCTCTCTCTCTCTCTCTCTCTCTCGCTCTCGCTCCTTCTGCATCTGCATCTCCCTCTGCTTCCTCTGTTTTACTCTAGTCTACATCCCTTCCCTCTGTCTCTCTAGACCCTTTTCCTATTTCTCCCTACTCCTCCCTTTCACTCCCCTTCTCTCTTTCTCACCCTTCCATCAGTTCCACATGTATAGCTGTACCTGTCAACAGGGCTGTTATTAACTGGAGTTGGTCTTTTTCAATCAGAGATGGAGAGGGAGAGAGAAAGAGAGCTCATGGGCTTCTGTGTTCTTCTGAAAAAATATATAATTATAGTTGGATAAATGTAGATTTTTTTTCGCAAGGACTTATACAGGATACTACCCTCTACATCAAACCCTTCAAACCAAATTAAAATTCCACACCTAAAACCTTGATTTTGGACAAAATAACCTGAATGGATTCTTACTACCAAAGACTATCAAGCAAAAACTTCTAACAAACCAAAACCTGCAGAAGAAACACAGTGGAACCTGGAAATAGCATCCAACACAAAACTGAGAGTAATATTCAGTCTGAAGCTACTTCTGAAGCCACGAAGTAAAAGACAATAATCTCTAGGTCATTTTGTTATATAAAGCTTAGTAAATAAGGCTACTAAGCTACCAAGCTGCTAGGACAGAACAGACCTGGCTGCAACGTGAATTAGCACTGAAGTGTGAAGTTAGATGTGTGAAAACTCAAGAGCCTAACAATGGCAGGAGAGTCTCACAGCATCCCCCACCCAAATGCAGAGACCTTGGAAGCCCCCTGTGTAGATGTCATCACAGTACAATACCCCTTGGATATTAAAAATAACACTGCATGGAATAAGCACACGAAGAAGCTCCTCAAGGACAATCCAGAGACACCATTTGCAACTTAATTTTCCACACAGACCATCCCCTGGCATGGCACAGTGCTATAAGAGCACACTACCCTTATGTCAAGAGAGAGGGTATTGGCCCAGGTTGGAAACTCAAAATACTAGACATTGAGGAAATTTAAACAACCTCTGTCAACATATACAAGTCTGGGACAGTAATGGTGTAGGGAATGCTCAAGCAGTTCCAGCAGGACTTTTACGGGATCAAAGAGAGAGCAGAGCAGGAAAAGCTCTCTCTCGGTGACGATTCCCCCATCCTGAGTGAGTCTGATTACACCTCTTCAAAAGTGTCCTGTAGACGAGGATAGTCACCCCCCAGCACTGAGCACACCCAGGTCCCACAACTGCACTGCTCCTCGATCATTGAGAGGGATACATTCACAGAGCTGGAGAGAGACATGGTGGAGCTCAGAGAGCTAGTCCACACAATCCAGACAAAACAGACCAGCACAACAACACTCCCCATCAAGACCCGGAGGGATAAAGGTGGAGATGGATGGCTGTCTGAGAGACCTGTCTGCACTCTGGACTGAGGTGAGAGAACGTATGGAGGAGAGAGAGGAACATGCAGCCCATCTAAGCTGAGGTGTGACAGAGAGCAGGACACTCTCCCAGAGAAGCCAACAGAACAGCTCACCTCAGACCCGGACTACAACTTCAACACCACATTGGGACAAACAACACAGGACACACCAACCCAACAGACCCCACCACCTCCTAACAGTCAGTTCCCCCGATATTCCTGACAACCCCCACACACCCACTGAGGACACACAAAAGCCAGAAATTGTGCTCCTCATTGACTCAAATGGCAAATACATTCAGGAGAATAAACTTCTTCCCAAACACAAAGTGGCTAAGCTCTGGTGCTCACACTAAGCATGCCCTGGAGCTGTTGTCAGAGGACAGACTAGGGTCCCCCAGCCACATTATAATTCACATGAGCATAAACGACCTGAATGATTGAAAAAGCTTCATCCATTTTCTCCAACGCACAAGTGGTCATCTCCACCCTGCTACCATGGAAAAACATTCACCTTGCCACCATACAGCGGGTGAATGCAAGCATTCCCCAGGACTGTGCCTCAAAACTTAGTGTGTACCTGACCCTCCACTCCACCATGGACTTGAACAGCCTTTACGACCAGGACCAACTCTACAAGGAAGCAATCCCAGCTTTTGCCAGGACCCTGAAGGACGTCACCCTCAACCTCAACCTCAGTCACCCTCAACCCCTCAAGCCCCAGCACCTCACACAGGAGCAACAGAGCAACGGACGCCCCGCCCAGACACGCAAGACACCCTCACAGACCTGCAAGACCCCCTCCCAAAGGACCTGTACCAAGAGAACCCACGCCAAGAGGACCTACACCCAGACCACAGCTTCACCAGCCACACCCCAACCAGCTGAGACCACCCCAAACAAACCCTGGACACACCCTATATAGGCCCCCCCAGATCAGTCTAATGCCCCTTCTGCCTCCCCCCATGCACCCCAACACTGCAACAAGGACCTCAACATGACAGCTGCACATATGCCCAGGCCGTGAGCAGAGCAACAGGCCCAACCACCACTAATGCACCTCCAAAAGCCCCATCCTGCAACCTAAGAGGAATGTATCAGATGCCCAACATGCTCTGCTCACGCCTACTGTAATGGTCCCGGCATAAACCACACAAAAACAACACTAGACACTATGGAACACAAAGCTTTTACTATTTCATCCTGGAATATACAAGGTCTGAGGTCATCTGCCATTGGCCTAAAGAGCACTAACCCAGACATCATCAAAGAAATGAAAATATACACATTGTCATCCTACAAGAAACATGGTATAGTGGAGTTGACCCACTGGTTGCCATCTTGGTTACAGAGAGCTGGTAATCCCATCCACCAAACTACCAGGTGTGAAATAGGAAAGGTACTCGGGTGGTATGCTAATTTGGTATAGAGCAGACCTAACGCACTCTATTTAATTAGTAAAAACAGGAATATTTTACATCTGGCTTGAAATTAATAAGGAAATGATCTCAACAGAGAAAAATGTCCTCATGTGTGCTACCTATATCCCGCCAATAGAATCCCCATACTTTAAAGATGACAGCTTCTCCATCCTAGAGGGGGATTTCAACCATTTCCAGGATCAGGGACATGTACTAGTCTGTGGCAACCGAAATGCCAGAACCAGTGGTGTAAAGTACTTAAGTAAAAATTCTTTAAAGTACTACTTAAGTAGTTTTTTGGGGCATATGTACTTTACGATTTATAATTGTTACAACTTTTACTTTTACTTCACTACATTCCTAAAGAAAATATTGTACTTTTGCTCCATACATTTTCTCTGACAACCAAAGTACTCATTACATTTTGAATGGAAACTAGTCAAATTCACTCAGTTATCAAGAGAACACGTTGTCATTCTACTGCCTCTCGTCTGGCGGACTCACTTAACACAAATGCATCTTTTGTAAATAATGTCTGAGTGTTGGAGTGTGCCCCTGGCTATCTGAATTTTTTTTAAATCAAGACAATTGTGCCGTCTGCTTTACTAAATAATAGGAATTTTAAACAATTTATACTTTTACTTTTGATACTTAAGTATTTTTTAGCAATTACATTTACATTTGATACTTAATAAGTATATTTTACTCAAGTAGTATTTTACTGGCCTACTTTCACTTTTAATTGAGTAACTTTCTATTAAAGTATCTGTACTTTTACTCAAGTATGACATTTGGGAACTTTTTCCACCACTGGCCAGAACTGGACAAGAACCTGACACTCTCAGCAAACAGGGGGACAAACACCTACCTGGAGGTGACAGTATTCCCTCCCAAATATGCCCCCCCTTGACACAACTATGATAAAATAACCAACCCAGAGTCTTTCAGAGCATGCACAGTCAGCCCACTAACACCCCTATGAGATCACAGCAAAATCACAGTCGACTTGAACAGAGCAATATTCAATCATGAGCCATCAAATCCAAAGGAACTGCACAATATTAAGAAATGCTATAGAAACCTACCAAAAAACAATTAGACAACAACAAATTCAATCCCTTTTAAACAACTTCCTGGACAAAACGTTCCACTGTAATAGTGAAAGGGTAAACTTTGCAGTAGAAGGCCTAAACAAGTATATTTGACCTTTCAACTTCCCTATCACATCTAAAAATGTCAAGTAGACAACATTAGAAAATGAACAACAATGACAAATGGTTTGATGAAGAATGCAAAAACCCAAGAAACAAATTGAGAAACCTGTCCAACCAAAAACATAGAGACCCAGAAAACCTCAGTCTACTCCTACACTATGGTGAATCACTAAAACAATACAGAAATACACTACGGAAAAAGAAGAAACAGCACGTCAGAAATCAGCTCAATGTAATTGAAGAATCCATAGAATCTAACCACTTCTGGGGAAATTGGAACACACTAAACAAACAGCAACACAAAGAGTTGTGTTATCTATCCAAAACACTTCTCCAATTCTTTTGGCTCTATAACAAAGAACAGAGAACAAACAGCAAAAACATATACATGATCAAATACAAATCTTAGAATCAGCTATTAAAGACTACCAGAACACACTGGATTCTCCAATTACATTGAATGACCTACAGTACCAAATACAAACCCTCCTACCCAAAAAGGCCTGTGATGGTATCCCAAACCCTCCTACCCAAAAAGGCCTGTGATGGTATCCCAAATGAAATCATGAAATATACAGACCACAAATTCCAATTGGCAATACTAAAACTCTTTAACATCATCCTCAGCTCTGGCAACTCCCCGATATTTGGAACCAAGGACTGATAACCCCAATCCACAAAAGTGGAGACAAATTTGACACCAATAACTACCGTGGGATGTATGTCAACAACAACCTTGGGGAAATCATCTGCATTATCATTAACAGCAGACTTTCCTCAGTGAAAACAATGTACTGAGCAAATGTCAAATTGGCTTTTTACCAAATTACCGTACAACAGACCAGGTATTCACGCTTCACACACCCTAATTGGCAAACAAAGAAACCAAAGCGAAGGCAATGTCTTCTCATGCTTTTTGACTTCAAAAAAGATTTTGATTCAATTTGGCATGACGGTCTGCTATACAAATTTATGAAAAATGACGTTGGAGGAAAAAACATACAATATTATAAAATCCAAGTACACAAACAACAAGTGTGCGGTTAAAATTGGCAAAAAACACACAATGTTTTACCCCACAGGGCCGAGGGGTGAGACAGGGACGCAGCTTATGCCCCACCCTCTTCAACATATATATCAACGAATTGGCGAGGGCACTAGAACAGTCTACAGCACCAGACCTCACCCTGCTAGAAGTCAAATGTCCACTGTTTGCTGATGATCTGGCGCTTCTGTCCCCAACCAAGGAGGGCCTACAGCAGCACCTAGATCTTCTGCATAGATTCTGCCAGACCTGGGCCCTGACAGTAAATCTCAGGAAGACAAAAATAATTGTGTTCCAAAAAAGGTCCAGTTACCAGGACCACAAATACAAATACCATCTTGACACCCTTCGCCCCACAGCACACAAAAAACTATACACACCTCGACCTAAACTTCAGAGCCACAGGTAACTTCCACAAAACTGTGAACAATCTTAGAGACAAGGCAATAAGGGCCTTCTATGCTATCAAAAGAACATACAATTTTACATACCAATTAGGATCTGGCAAATCAGTTATAGAACCCATTGCCCTTCATGGTTGTGAGGTCTGGGGTCCGCTCACCAACCAAGAATTCACAAAATGGGACAAACACCAAATTGAGACTCTGCGTGCAGAATTCTGCAAAAATATCCTCTGTATACAACGTAAAACACCAAATAATGCATGCAGAGCAGAATTATGGCGATATCCGCTAATGATCAAAATCCAGAAAAGAGACGTTAAATTCTATAACCACCTAAAAGGAAGTGATTCCCAAACCTTCCATAACAAAGCCATCACCTTCAGAGATGAATCTGGAGAAGAGCCCACTAAGCAAGCTGGTCCTGGGGCTCTGTTCACAAACACAAACAGACCCCACAGAGCCCCGGACAGCAACACAATAAGACCCAACCAAATCATGAGAAAACAAAAAGATAATTACTTGACACATTGGAAAGAATTAACAATAAAACAGAGCAAACTAGAATTCTATTTGGCAGAATACCTGAGCACTGTGACTGAACCAAAATTAAGGAAAGCTTTGAATATGTGCAGACTCAGTGAGCATAGCCTTGCTATTGAGAAAGGTGGCCACAAAATGAGGTGGAAATTGATCTGCACTTCCTAACCTATCAAATGTCTGACCATATTAGAGATACATATTTCCCTCAGATTACACAAAACCGCAAAGAATTAGAAAACAAATCCAATTTTGATCAACTCCCATATCTATTGGGTGAAATACCACAGTGTGCCATCACAGCAGCAAGATTTGTGACCTGTTTCCACAAGAAAAGGGCAACCAGTGAAGAACAAACATAATTGTAAATACAACCCTTATTTATGTTTATTTATTTTCCATTTTGAACTTGAACTATTTGTACATTGTTACAACACTGTACATAGACATATTATGACATTTCAAAGGTTTTTATTATTTTCGAACTTGTCTGAGTGTAATGATTACTGTTAACGTTTCCTTGTTCATTTCACTTTTGGTTAACCATTTCACTTGCTTTGGCAATGTAAACATCTGTTTTCCATGCCAATAAAGCACCTTGAATTGAATTGAGAGAGAGAGAACGAAAAAGAGAGACACAGAAAGACAGCCGGACGGACAGTCTGACGGCCTGACAGACGGACAGACCGAAAAAGCGTGATAGACGATTAAACTCTGTGTCAAGGTGAGTGAACGATGACAGCAGAGCTGAGAATGGTAATTACCTGTCCCTTCCACAGCTCAGCCTGTACTTTGTAAACACATAGAGGGTCACAAAGATCACATCCAACCACACTGCTTGACCTCTGACACCTAGCTGTCTCTCTGCTGAACTCTTACCTTGACATTTCCGAGTTCACCTGTCCGTCAGGTGGAGGCCACCCACTGTCGTTCTCTTTCTCCGCCTCCCTCTCTCTTTCTCGTCCATATTGCTCTCTCTGTATGTCTCTCGCTCTCCCTCTCCCTGCCTCGCTCGCCCCCTATCATCTCTCTTGCTTCTCTCTGTTTGCCCTTCAAAAAACTTGGCATATTAATCACTCAGCCGCCATAATCGTATGTTTCCCACTCCGGCGCTTTGATTTGATATGCAGATTCTTGAGTACCTTTATACGATTTACCGAGAAGCGAGAAAACATCTCCCTCCATCGTTGACCTTCGCCTATCCCCATGGCAACGACGTCTTAGCGCGATTGTTTCCGCGGCAAGTCAAGTGGGCCAATCCTTGGGTTTTAACTTGCCGCCGAAGATTTGTGTGTGTGTGTGTGAGTGAGTGAGTGTGTGTCTGCCGAAGCTTTTCAAAATCTAATTTAGGGGATTATCTGTCTATTGATTTTACTTAAAGTGATTTTTTTTAGCTGGTGTTATAAAGTAACAGTGATGAGACGACACACACACAGAGACACTCAGACACACACACAGACTAAGAAAGTAACAGGGATAAGTTGTGGTGTTAGGCTTACTTCCTCCGAGAGGCTGGAGGAAGCTCAGCCGTCTTGCCTGGGAGAGCAGTGTGTGTGTGTGTGTGTGTGTGTGTGTGTGTGTGTGTGTGTTCATGCTGCATAGCTATCATCCTCATAAAGCATTAAAATGCCACTTGGTGCACTGAACTTGAACAGATTACCAGAGAAATGATTACCATGAAATGATTGCCGTGAAATGATTACCTCGAAATGATTACCTTGAAATGATAAGAAGACCACAGGAGTCCAGCTAAACAGCACTTAAATCCTAATATATATTGCAAGCTAATGCATTACAGGGCTAACGGGAAAACACTTTTGTCAAGTCGGTGACTATTGTTGCTCGCCGCTCTTTCAAAGTGTGTTGTTTCATGGGAGTCAAAATTGTCAGGCCTGCGCCTACATGTCGACTGCTGGAACTTTACAAAACATGAACTTCGTTCTTCACCAACTTCATCCTGTAGCCATCACCTGCATTGAGGGAGGCTTTATTGGCAACCAATCATTAGGGTGTTTTAATTGAGTCACGCGAATGTGACCAAAGAAGACTGGAAAAAGAACCAGTTTTCCATGATTTATGTGTACAGTGGATATATACAAATAAAATGTGATATTTGAGGCTCTGTCTCACTAAGTGATTGTACAATGTACACATAACATTCCACTATGATTTCAGTATGTGAGTGTGTGATATGGGGGTCAGATACATGTTCATTTCAACATTATATAGAAAACGTTTCTAAAACTATGGCAACGCTGCCATGTTGATCTGAGCCTTGCTGTTGGGAAACCACATTACTGTCCGACTTTCAGGTGTCACAGATGCACTTCCTCTGACTTCACTCCCCCACTTTCATCTACCGTCGGTTGCTTTAGCCTTACCACTCAAACGTGGCCGTTAACATGGGCTTTTAGTGGCTAGCAGAAGCTAACAGAGGCTAACTCAAAGGCTAACAAGAATACATTAATATTAGCTGTTTTAGCGGCTAGCAGGAAGCCAACAGAATATAACAGTTTTAAGTCTAGGTTGTCATGGTATGGTCAGTGACTCATTACCTAGTTAAATACCACACTCTTTGTGTCTGTGTTTCCGACAGTGTGTGTGATGTGAGTGTGTGTGATGGTGTGTGTGTCTAATCTCCTCTCACAGGCCACAGATCAAACGGTGTGTCGCAGCTGCCTGGTCATCTCTCCCTAGGCCACCCTGGTGAGTGTGTGTGTGTGTGTGTGTGTGTCTGTCTGGGATCAAAACGGCTGGAGCTACCAGACGCCAAAAGTTGCCATGGCAACGAGCCAAAGGGAGCATGTAAGGAGGAAGGAAGAAGATGGGGAGAGGGAGAAAAGGAAAGAAAGAAAGAGGGGAGGCAGAAAGAAAGTTAAGAGGAATAGAGGAGAGAAGGGAGAGAAAGGAGAGGGGAATATAGAGAGAAAGGTAGCTGGTACAGAATGGGGGGAAACAGAGAGAAAGGTAGCTGGTATAGAATGGGAGGAAAGAGAGAGAGAAAGGTAGCTGGTATAGAATGGGGGGAACAGAGAGAGAAAGGTAGCTGGTACAGAATGGGGGGAAACAGAGAGAAAGGTAGCTGGTATAGAATGGGGGGAACAGAGAGAGAAAGGTAGTTGGTACAGAATGGGAGGAAACAGAGAGAAAGGTAGCTGGTACAGAATGGGAGAAACAGAGAGAGAAAGGTAGCTGGTACAGAATGGGTGGAAACAGAGAGAAAGGTAGCTGGTACAGAATGGGGGGAAACAGAGAGAAAGGTAGCTGGTACAGAATGGGAGGAAACAGAGAGAGAAAGGTAGCTGGTACAGAATGGGTGGAAACAGAGAGAGAAAGGTAGCTGGTACAGAATGGGGGGAAACAGAGAGAGAAAGGAAGTTGGTACAGAATGGGTGGAAACAGAGAGAGAAAGGTAGTTGGTACAGAATGGGGGGAAACAGAGAGAAAGGTAGCTGGTACAGAATGGGTGGAAACAGAGAGAAAGGTAGCTGGTACAGAATGGGGGGAAACAGAGAGAGAAAGGAAGTTGGTACAGAATGGGTGGAAACAGAGAGAGAAAGGAAGTTGGTACAGAATGGGAGGAAACAGAGAGAAAGGTAGCTGGTATAGAATGGGGGGAAACAGAGAGAAAGGTAGCTGGTACAGAATGGGTGGAAACAGAGAGAGAAAGGTAGCTGGTACAGAATGGGCGGAAACAGAGAGAGAAAGGAAGTTGGTACAGAATGGGAGGAAACAGAGAGAAAGGTAGCTGGTACAGAATGGGGGGAAACAGAGAGAAAGGTAGCTGGTACAGAATGGGTGGAAACAGAGAGAAAGGTAGCTGGTACAGAATGGGTGGAAACAGAGAGAAAGGTAGCTGGTACAGAATGGGAGGAAACAGAGAGAGAAAGGTAGCTGGTACAGAATGGGGGGAAACAGAGAGAAAGGTAGCTGGTACAGAATGGGAGGAAACAGAGAGAGAAAGGTAGCTGGTACAGAATGGGGGGAAACAGAGAGAAAGGTAGCTGGTACAGAATGGGGGGAAACAGAGAGAAAGGTAGCTGGTACAGAATGGGGGGAAACAGAGAGAAAGGTAGCTGGTACAGAATGGGAGGAAACAGAGAGAGAAAGGTAGCTGGTACAGAATGGGGGGAAACAGAGAGAAAGGTAGCTGGTACAGAATGGGTGGAAACAGAGAGAAAGGTAGCTGGTACAGAATGGGGGGAACAGAGAGAGAAAGGTAGCTGGTACAGAATGGGTGGAAACAGAGAGAAAGGTAGCTGGTACAGAATGGGAGGAAACAGAGAGAGAAAGGTAGCTGGTACAGAATGGGGGGAACAGAGAGAGAAAGGTAGCTGGTACAGAATGGGTGGAAACAGAGAGAAAGGTAGCTGGTACAGAATGGGGGGAACAGAGAGAGAAAGGTAGCTGGTACAGAATGGGGGGAAACAGAGAGAGAAAGGTAGCTGGTACAGAATGGGTGGAAACAGAGAGAAAGGTAGCTGGTACAGAATGGGAGGAAACAGAGAGAGAAAGGTAGCTGGTACAGAATGGGAGGAAACAGAGAGAGAAAGGTAGCTGGTACAGAATGGGTGGAAACAGAGAGAGAAAGGTAGCTGGTACAGAATGGGTGGAAACAGAGAGAAAGGTAGCTGGTACAGAATGGGGGGAAACAGAGAGAGAAAGGTAGCTGGTACAGAATGGGAGGAAACAGAGAGAGAAAGGTAGCTGGTACAGAATGGGTGGAAACAGAGAGAAAGGTAGCTGGTACAGAATGGGGGGAACAGAGAGAGAAAGGTAGCTGGTACAGAATGGGAGGAAACAGAGAGAGAAAGGTAGCTGGTACAGAATGGGAGGAAACAGAGAGAAAGGTAGCTGGTACAGAATGGGTGGAAACAGAGAGAAAGGTAGCTGGTACAGAATGGGTGGAAACAGAGAGAAAGGTAGCTGGTACAGAATGGGGGGAACAGAGAGAGAAAGGTAGCTGGTACAGAATGGGTGGAAACAGAGAGAAAGGTAGCTGGTACAGAATGGGGGGAAACAGAGAGAGAAAGGTAGCTGGTACAGAATGGGGGGAACAGAGAGAAAGGTAGCTGGTACAGAATGGGGGGAAACAGAGAGAGAAAGGTAGCTGGTACAGAATGGGGGGAACAGAGAGAAAGGTAGCTGGTACAGAATTGGGGGAACAGAGAGAAAGGAAGTTGGTACAGAATGGGGGGAAACAGAGAGAAAAAGGTAGCTGGTACAGAATGGGTGGAAACAGAGATAGAAAGGAAGTTACAACAGAATGGGTGGAAACAGAGAGAGAAAGGTAGCTGGTACAGAATGGGGGGAAACAGAGAGAAAGGTAGCTGGTACAGAATGGGGGGAACAGAGAGAGAAAGGTAGCTGGTACAGAATGGGGGGAAACAGAGAGAAAGGTAGCTGGTACAGAATGGGAGGAAACAGAGAGAGAAAGGTAGCTGGTACAGAATGGGTGGAAACAGAGAGAAAAAGGTAGCTGGTACAGAATGGGTGGAAACAGAGAGAGAAAGGAAGTTGGTACAGAATGGGAGGAAACAGAGAGAGAAAGGAAGTTGGTACAGAATGGGAGGAAACAGAGAGAAAGGAAGTTGGTACAGAATGGGAGGAAACAGAGAGAGAAAGGTAGCTGGTACAGAATGGGAGGAAACAGAGAGAAAGGTAGCTGGTACAGAATGGGGGGAAACAGAGAGAAAGGTAGCTGGTACAGAATGGGAGGAAACAGAGAGAAAGGTAGCTGGTACAGAATGGGGGGAAACAGAGAGAAAGGTAGCTGGTACAGAATGGGAGGAAACAGAGAGAGAAAGGTAGCTGGTACAGAATGGGGGGAAACAGAGAGAAAGGTAGCTGGTACAGAATGGGAGGAAACAGAGAGAGAAAGGTAGCTGGTACAGAATGGGGGGAAACAGAGAGAAAGGTAGCTGGTACAGAATGGGAGGAAACAGAGAGAGAAAGGTAGCTGGTACAGAATGGGAGGAAACAGAGAGAAAGGTAGCTGGTACAGAATGGGGGGAAACAGAGAGAAAGGTAGCTGGTACAGAATGGGAGGAAACAGAGAGAGAAAGGTAGCTGGTACAGAATGTGAGGAAACAGAGAGAGAAAGGTAGCTGGTACAGAATGGGGGGAAACAGAGAGAAAGGTAGCTGGTACAGAATGGGAGGAAACAGAGAGAGAAAGGTAGCTGGTACAGAATGGGGGGAAACAGAGAGAAAGGTAGCTGGTACAGAATGGGGGGAAACAGAGAGAAAGGTAGCTGGTACAGAATGGGAGGAAACAGAGAGAAAGGTAGCTGGTACAGAATGGGGGGAAACAGAGAGAAAGGTAGCTGGTACAGAATGGGGGGAAACAGAGAGAAAGGTAGCTGGTACAGAATGGGGGGAAACAGAGAGAAAGGTAGCTGGTACAGAATGGGTGGAAACAGAGAGAGAAAGGTAGCTGGTACAGAATGGGAGGAAACAGAGAGAAAGGTAGCTGGTACAGAATGGGGGGAACAGAGAGAGAAAGGTAGCTGGTACAGAATGTGAGGAAACAGAGAGAGAAAGGTAGCTGGTACAGAATGGGAGGAAACAGAGAGAAAGGTAGCTGGTACAGAATGGGAGGAAACAGAAAGAAAGGTAGCTGGTACAGAATGGGGGGAACAGAGAGAGAAAGGTAGTTGGTATAGAATGTGAGAAACAGAGAGAGAAAGGTAGTTGGTACAGCTGCATATGTTACGACTGACGTCATTTATGTCGATATGTTGCCAAGCAACAACCAACACTAACGAAGCTGGGGTAGATAACCGGTTGATCACACAGTGTGTGTGTGGACTGAATGGGTACCTTTATATAGAGGAACAGTGAAAGGATGCCTGCTGAGAGAAACCCCTATAGGAGAGATAAGGGGAGAGACCTGAGAGGGTCTATCCACAGGGTTACATCTGAGAGACTGGGCCTCACAGGAGTACATGAACTCTTTCACACACACACACACACACACACACACACACACACACACACACACACACACACACACACACACACACACACACACACACACACACACACACACACACACAAAGAACTTCACACTCCATTATACAATAATGAACTCACGACCAGATCAGAGTGGTGCTTAAACATTTTTTTTTAATCAACATTTTTCCAAAGCAGGAATGTACTAGTTTTCCCATCTCTGTAGGGGTGTGTTGGAGTATAAGAGGAGAGGAGGGGGTCGAGAGGGGTCATAGTGATGGGGGGAGGGGGGACACAAAACCCATCTCACACATTAGTGTCCCAATACAGTCTCAACACGTCACGTACAAGAGCCAACCCGCTCTCTCTCGCCTCGACTCGCTGGCTATTGGCACAAAGAAACACACACCACACACCACACACCGGCAGAGAGGTGAGGGAGGAGGTGGTGTGCGTTTTTACAAAACAGGAAACCTCTCTTTCGATAGGAGGATCTAGCTAGCGTCCATGAGAAAAAGCACATTGAGAACAGTCCAAAGCAAACAGTGAAAGAGAGAAACAACCTGCTAGATAAACACTGACCGACATGAAAACAAAAAAGCTAGAGCTTTGGGTCCTGGAGGGAGCTTCTTCCCAGAGAGAAAGAGAAGAGAGGGGGATGGAGAAGGAGAAGAGAGAGACATAAACCCACTGGGCACACACTGGTTGAATCAATGTTGTTTCCACGTCATTTCAATGAAATTACGTTGAACCAACGTGGCATAGACGTTGAATTGACGCCTGTGCTCAGCGAAGGAGCCATTTCGTAAAGGAGCATCTTCAGAGTAGCAACTCCACAAGTTCCAGAAAGAAAATTCAAGTGTTTATTTCTGTGGCACCTTGGTCAAATAATGTAATTTCAGTGTCGGAGGATTCCAGAATTCAGACACCAGAAAATAGTTTGTAGTTTATTTAGACACCAGAATAGAGTTTGTAGTTTATTCAGACACCAGAAAAGAGTTTGTAGTTTATTTAGACACCAGAATAGAGTTTGTAGTTTATTCAGACACCAGAAAAGAGTTTGTAGTTTATTTAGACACCAGAATAGAGTTTGTAGTTTATTCAGACACCAGAACAGAGTTTGCAGTTTATTCAGACACCAGAATAGAGTTTGTAGTTTATTTAGACACCAGAATAGAGTTTGTAGTTTGGCTTGAGGTTGTTTTTGAAGGTATATTCCTGTTGGCTGTTTATTTATACTGTAGACAGGACAGACACATACACACATACCAAGATGATGGTAGAGTACACACAGACCGGGGAGAAACTTTCCCCATATTTTGTCAATTTCTCTTAACACTTTCTAAGTTCAAAAAGTATAATGTGAACAGATAACACAGCATACAAATGATATGAAACAGAGAGAGCAGTTGTCGTTGTAACACATTTAACAGCAATATCCCAAATGAAGCTTCTCCAACAGGTTTGCACATGAATAACACACACTTTGAGTGACGCTTTTGGAACAAACACAGCCCTGTTGAGCATGAGGGATATTTCAAAGTATGGCACAGTATCTATTGTTTTCTATTTTGTGTGAGCATGTACGTATGTATTCAAAAGGTTGTTGTGGCTGTGTTGGTCTAACACTTGTCTCAACAATACAGCGGCTAGCCTGTACAACATCACTGATCACACGGCATTGAAAAATGTTTTGTTCTAGAAAAAGGAAGTGAAAACGGGTATCATTAGACAGGCTTATAGTGAGACTGACAGGAGCTGTGTTTGAGGAAAAACACCCATACGCACGCACGCACGCACTCACGCACACACGCACGCACGCACACACACAGGGAGGACAAAACCTCTTTTCATCCTTCCGTCACACACAGAGGTTGACTTAATCATGGGTAGAAAGCCAGGACTGTGTCAAAAATAGGGAGCCACATGAGAGCAGTCAGTGTGTTTGTGTGTGTGTGTGTGTGTGTGCGTGTGTGTGTGTGGCAGAGATGTAGAGAGAGCCAGACAGAGAGAGTGTGTGTGGTGTTCAATGCAATCAGTATGTATTTGTACTCAGTATGTGTGTAAAATCAGCGTATACTTTTGTATGTATGTATGTGTGTGTGTATGTGTGTGTCTGACAGTGAAAGAGAATGTGAGAGGGATCAGTGTGTCTGCAGAGAGAGTGTCTATCATTATAATCAGCTTAAAGAGTGTGTGTCTGAAATATAAAGCTGTTGGGAGGTAAAAGGGGAGTATGTCTGTCTATCTGTCAGTGTGTGTGTGTGTGTGTGTGTGTGTGTGTGTGTGTGTGTGTGTGTGTGTGTGTGGGGGAGATTAAATCTCTCCTCCTTATTTCACAGTGAGGTTTCCCCCCTGAAATCCATTTCAGTTGCGTGTCCGTTCCTCTCCTCCCTCCTCCTAGGGTTCATCACTCCTTCGCAGCATTCCATTAAAGGAAAGACTCCTATCCTCCGCAGCAGTCATCGCTTCGCTCTCTCCATCCTTCCCAGGGATCCTTCTCTCATCTCTCAATTCAACTCCTATCCTCCTCTTCTTCTTCCCTCTGTTCTCGCATTCTTTTTCTTTCTTAGTGTGTTTCTTTCTTCAGTTTCTTCTCTCTTTCTTTTAACAAAAGTTCTGTTTTCAGTCACTCTCTTTTCTCCCTAGACAGTGACTCCGGTTCACCTTCTTGCTTTTAATTTCATTTCTTTTGGAACCTTCCCTCGTTTATTTTCCACCTTGCTTTTTCTTGTGTGTTCAAAAACATTTGGAAAAAAAACAAAACGTTCATAGATGGTTTCTACCTCAACAACTTCCACAAACGAGGTCTAAACTTCAAAACTACAGCATATTACAAGAACTATAAAAATATACATAGGGGTGGGAGGCCCAGAGGGAGACAGAGAGGGAGGAGGGGAGGGAGGGAGGAGGCGATGAGAGAGAGAGGGAGAGACCTCAGTTCGCCAGGAAAAGAAAAACAAAGGGATAAAATTAATTTACAACTCAAAGGGGAAGGAAATAAGGTCATGTTTCTAAAAAAATAAACCAGCGGATAAAAAATATCTAGCAGTAACAGAAGAAGTGGAGTTTTACAAGTGGAGGAATAAAAATGAAAAACAATAGAAAACAAGACGTCTAAAAATGACTTACTGGATATTCATATATATATATCATCTATAAGTGTTGATAGCAATAAAAAATCTCACTTTCTTCCTATATTCGCTCACTTTTTTGAGTTTTGGTTTTTAAGACAAGTCTAAAGAACAAACACACATGCACATTCTCTCGCACGTCGTGTATACACGGAGAAACACAGGCATACACACACACACACACTCACTGACACACAAAACACACACATACTCGCTGTACTAAAGCACACTAACTGCACACACACCTGTACGTGTAACAGTGTCATAATTATTATCCTAGTCCCACATACACAAGCACACACATACACACGTTATTAAAATATACAAGAATCTGAATGTCACTACGACTCCATTGGTCTGACCTCTGGCACCTGAGCCTGATCACGTGGCGAGAGAGTCAGAGGCCCCTGGTCCAATGAGAAACCATACACACACAAACAAACAGACTAACATTAGGGGACACAGTCTGTCTCAGGGGCCAGTCAAGGGCCAGTCAGGGGCCAGTCTCGATAGGTCTGCTATAGCACAGCACTGGAGATACAGACAGAGTTCTCTGGTTGGTTGGTAGTTGGACTGTAGGTTTTCTAGGGTCCGAGTCCCATAAGGCCATGCTGTGGCGTTACTGGTGTGTGTTCTCTCACACTAGCTTGGTGTGTGTTCTCTCACACTTGTCCTCATGGTGTATAGGGCGGGACTCTTCTCTTCAGCTCTGGATGGGGGGGGGGGGGGGGGGGGGGTTTCGATTCGCTGTGAGAAAGAAAGGGGGCGTAGCCCAGGGTACTTGTCATTGCTGTCCTCTTTAAAGGGCCCGGTGGGGTCCAGTAGGGGGGTTATATACTAAACCTTCACTTGGCTTAGTGACACAGTTGAGTGAAGAGTGGTGGGCGTGAAGGACGGCCTCTTCAGTAAGCTAGACACACACACCTGTGGCTGAGGCTGGGGTTGGATAGGGCAGTTCATATGCTGTATAGTGCCCTAAAGATCTGGTTTTGGAGTAAGTCATTGAGGGACTATTGTAGGTAGGTTGTAGGTGGTACTGTACTGGATAGAACAGGGTATATTGTAGGTAGGTTGTAGGTGGTACTGTACTGGATAGAACAGGGTATATTGTAGGTAGGTTGTAGGTGGTACTGTACTGTATAGAACAGGGTATATTGTAGGTAGGTTGTAAGTGGTACTGTACTGGATAGAACAGGGTATATTGTAGGTAGGTTGTAGGTGGTACTGTACTGTATAGAACAGGGTATATTGTAGGTAGGTTGTAGGTGGTACTGTACTGTATAGAACAGGGTATATTGTAGGTAGGTTGTAGGTGGTACTGTACTGGATAGAACAGGGTATATTGTAGGTAGGTTGTAAGTGGTACTGTACTGGATAGAACAGGGTATATTGTAGGTAGGTTGTAAGTGGTACCGTACTGTATAGAACAGGGTATATTGTAGGTAGGTTGTAAGTGGTACTGTACTGTATAGAACAGGGTATATTGTAGGTAGGTTGTAAGTGGTACTGTACTGTATAGAACAGGGTATATTGTAGGTAGGTTGTAGGTGGTACTGTACTGTATAGAACAGGGTATATTGTAGGTAGGTTGTAAGTGGTACTGTACTGTATAGAACAGGGTATATTGTAGGTAGGTTGTAAGTGGTACCGTACTGTATAGAACAGGGTATATTGTAGGTAGGTTGTAAGTGGTACTGTACTGTATAGAACAGGGTATATTGTAGGTAGGTTGTAAGTGGTACCGTACTGTATAGAACAGGGTATATTGTAGGTAGGTTGTAAGTGGTACTGTACTGGATAGAACAGGGTATATTGTAGGTAGGTTGTAGTGGTACTGTACTGTATAGAACAGGGTATATTGTAGGTAGGTTGTAAGTGGTACCGTACTGGATAGAACAGGGAAGGGTGGTAGTTGGTGGTACTGTAGGTTGTCATGGTGACGACCTTCATACTTTGTAGTAGATGTTGGCTGGGCTCTGGGGGGGCATCTCCTGGACGATGTAGACGGGGTGGCCGTAGTCCCCGCTCACCTTCTCGTAGTGAGGGCAGTACGCCGAGTCCGAAGTCCGCAGGGGGATGATGATGTCACTGGGTTCCGAGCCGTTGTTATTCCCGCTCCCGTGGCCACCCCCATGCCCACCGCCGTGCCTCTTGGGGCTGGTGAGGGAGGACAGCGATAGGGGTGGGTGGTGGGACTCCGAGTGCTTGGCGTGTCGCCGCCGGTAACACACCACGCAGATCACTGCGGTGACCAGGAGGAGAAAGGCGGAGCCTCCTGCGGCGCCGGCAATGACAGCCACGTTGGAGGGGGGAAGGGGTCCGTTCTCACCACCCGTGCCTCTCGAACCACCGCCGTCACCGCCAGGAATCCTGGGATGAGTGATGTTACCAGCACCACCTGTAAAATGACACAATAAATGTTTACTTTAAAAGGATACTTTGGGATTTTGGCAATGAGGCCCTTTACGTACTTACCCAGAGTCAGATGAACTCGCAGATACCATTTTTGTCTATGTGTGCAGTTTGAAGGAAGTAGATAATTGCCCTCATTGCCAAAATCCCCAAATATCCCTTTCTATTTCACTAACCTTTTACATTTCATATGTTTAGGGTTGGTGGTAGGGATAAATATTTTCCCGAAAATCGGGCAAGTTTCAATACTGAATTAATTCATATTTATTCCGAGAAATACCGCAAAAATTGGAAGTGGCCATTTAAAGCATTGAAAACCAAGTCACTATGCAGAGTTCTCCCCAAATAAGAGGGGTGCTGTGCCACCATGTGAAGGTTACACAGCAAATGAAACTGATATTTAGTAACGATAGAGTAACTATCTTTGATATCCAATGACATTGCGACCTGCGAAACAGGTCGTTCATAAATTCAGAGCGTTCTCATGTTCCTCATTTAATTTGGCGCATTTCAGCGGTGGGGCTATCTGGACACAGAGCGCGCTCCGAGTAGGCTACAGCGGTGGGGCTATCTGGACACAGAGCGCGCTCCGAGTAGGCTACAGCGGTGGGGCTATCTGGACACAGAGCGCGCTCCGAGTAGGCTACAGCGGTGGGGCTATTTGGACACAGAGCGCGCTCCGAGTAGGCTACAGCGGTGGGGCTATCTGGACACAGAGCGCGCTCCGAGTAGGCTACAGCGGTGGGGCTATCTGGACACAGAGCGCGCTCCGAGTAGGCTACAGCGGTGGGGCTATCTGGACACAGAGCGCGCTCCGAGTAGGCTACAGCGGTGGGGCTATCTGGACACAGAGCGCTCTCCGAGTAGGCTACAGCGGTGGGGCTATCTGGACACAGAGCGCTCTCCGAGTAGGCTACAGCGGTGGGGCTATCTGGACACAGAGCGAGCTCCGAGTAGGCTACAGCGGTGGGGCTATCTGGACACAGAGCGCGCTCCGAGTAGGCTACAGCGGTGGGGCTATCTGGACACAGAGCGCTCTCCGAGTAGGCTACAGCGGTGGGGCTATCTGGACACAGAGCGCTCTCCGAGTAGGCTACAGCGGTGGGGCTATCTGGACACAGAGCGCGCTCCGAGTAGGCTACAGCGGTGGGGCTATCTGGACACAGAGCGCGCTCCGAGTAGGCTACAGCGGTGGGGCTATCTGGACACAGAGCGCGCTCCGAGTAGGCTACAGCGGTGGGGCTATCTGGACACAGAGCGCGCTCCGAGTAGGCTACAGCGGTGGGGCTATCTGGACACAGAGCGCGCTCCGAGTAGGCTACAGCGTTGTTGAATCGTACAAACTTTGTAACGGCAGTCAAACAAAAGTCAAATGACCAAAGTAGCGAAGCTTGCCAGATCACCTCCTTCAACGAATGACAGAACATCTCATATATTTGGCAAAGTCTAGTTGATGATCATACAGACAGCAGATCAGCTCATGAACAACAGGGAGATGAAGAGTGGAAATAGTTTAAATATCAAGGTATCTTAACGGGAACCAACACTGTTTTAAAAACATCCATGTCTACTCCCGAGTGGCGCAGCGGTCTAAGGCACTGCATCTCAGTGTTAGTAGGTATCACTACAGACACCCTGGTTCGAATCCAGGCTGTATCACAACCGGCCGTGATTGGGCGGCACAGAATTTGCCCAGCGTCATCCAGGTTTGGCCGGTGTAGACTGTCATTGTAAGTAAGAATTTGTTCTTAACTTAAGTGACTTGCCTAGCTAAATGAAGGTGAAAATAAATACTAGCATACTGTTTGTTGATCAAACATTCTCTACCGAAGCTCTCATAAGGGCAGCGATACGAGACAGCGCAGAGAAGCGGGGGAAGTGTTATAGAGGAGAGATGTGTTTTGATAATGCAACCTATGAATTACAGAATGAAGTTAGGAGTTTTCATGCTAGACAGTAGTCCGGATTTTGGGTTTCAGTGGGATTGGGACTAGATAAGAGGATCTAGGCTCTAGAACAGGAGAAGATAGAATTAATAGACTATTCTGTAAAGGTTTCCAGTTTATTGACTGCATTCGGATCGCGTGTGCAGTCGGGAGTGTCAATTATACATGTGCTTTGAATTAATGGCAACTTTGTGTGAAGTATATACGCTAGGATAAAGGCTTCTACGTGACAACCTGTTTGGATAATGTGCTATTTCATTTTTTGCTAATTTGCTGCTGTGTTATTGCGACATTGGGGAAAATGTCACTTCCAGTGTCCTGTCATTGAATGTTTGTGTATCCCAGGATCCCGGTTACCCATGTCAATCCCTAGTTGTGGGTAACGTGTTTCAAAACAAATGGAGTACAGTAATTAAATTACTATTGTGAATAACGACAAGAAAGTCTAACATTCTAATATTATGTTCTAGAAACTCTTTATGTACTATAACCGGAGCCAACATTTTGGCATGCCGTGCCTTTTCAGAGTGTAACGTCTTACATGTACATACTACGCGCCAATAAACAGTCTACACCACAGCAAGGTGATTAACAGTCTCCCTTCAGTTATAGTGGCACGAACACGAAAGCCTATACCAAGAGGAATGCAGCAAAAATGCAGCCAATGTGACCGTGACCATATGTGGTCTGTCTATCCACATGAATAAGTGGATGGCATTGGATATAAGAGTGTTTGGAATGTTCCTCTGTGCCTGTGGAGAGGCCTACTGAGAGGCTGGCTCTGGCTAGAAGCCACAGCAACCTACAGTGTGTGGATCAAGGTAGCGCTACATCCCTTAAGCCTAACAACGCTGTTTACGTAGCATTAGCGCTATCCACATGAAGGAGCCAAAATGGTTGGGTGGTTTATGCGGGGTCCCAAATGGCACCCTATTCCCTATGTAGCACTACTTTTGACCAGGGCCCATAGGGCGTTGTGCAGGACTCTGGTCAACAGTAGTGCACTATATAGGGAATAGGGTGCAATTTGGGAAGCAATCTGGGTCTCTATAGCTTGAGACCACACGGTGAAGCTGCCTGGTCGGAACCTGGTACCAACCGCACGGTCCGACCGCATGTACGGTTACGGCCCAGCAGGTGTCTGGTGGGTTTGGGACCCCCTGTGAGGAGTGGTCGTGTTGCCCGTGCGAACGTCGGTGCTGGTAGCGTTTAGGGCGGTAATGCGAAGCGCGGCAGTGGGATTGGGTTATCATTATTCTTGGCACATTCCCCACTCATTTTCTCTCTCCTCCCTCTCTTCTCTCGTCTCGTCTTCCCTTCATTCTGTGGCTCTCCCTCTCTCTGGGTCATTGTGGACATAATAACATCCCCCCCTCGGCTCGCCCTTTCATCACCCCCTATTGCGAGCTCCCCTACCGCGTACACAGGACTAACTGACTGACTGACAGAGAGGCAAAACGCTAATACTAGTCGCCAATTCCACTCTCCTCCTCTCGCTTTCTTCCCTCCCTCCCCCTCTCGTTCCCTCCATCCCTCCATTACCCAAACATCTCTCCCCATTACCTCCTACTCCTTTCACCAGCTCTCTCTATTATCCTCATATTCCCTCGTTCTCCCTCCCCCTCTCTCCCCACTCTCTGTCTCTTTCCTATTCAACAGTACAGCCATCTAGTGTCCCTCCCTCTCGCTTCTCTCCCCTTTTCAGTGTTTATCCTCTTTCTCTTTCAGGAGCTAAAGCCATCTTCTTCCCTTCTCACTCCCCTTTTCTGTCTTCCGTGCTTTCTCCATTACTCTCATCAGTTCTCTCATTTACACTTCACACTAGAGAAATGGCCTGCGTGGCAGCATCCCAAATGGCACCCTATTCCCTACATAGTGCACTACCTTTGATTAAAGCCCTATGGGCTCTGGTCAAAATTAGTGCACTGTATAGGGACTAGGGTTTAGTTTGGGACACAGCATATGTGTCTGGGACAGAACAACCCAGCACACAAAGAACAGGTCAACAAGCTCCCTGCCATGAGACAACATCCCGCTCCTCTCCTTCGGCTATCCTTTCATCTTCCTCTTCTCTCCTCACGCATCAGCTACTCTCCTCTCCTCTCCACACCTCTCCTCTCCTGTCCTCTTTCCCCTCCTCTATCTCCCTCTCCTCTCTCTCTCTGCTCAGATTTATAATTTTCCTCTCCTCTCTTCTCTCCGCGGACCAACAGAAACCAGGCCGCCCAAACTAACGACCATAATAACTCTTTCAAATTGCGCCCCCGGTCTCCCCCCTCCTCCCCCCTCTCCGGGTAGCTATTAGTGCTGTCGTTCCTCGCCTGCGCCACTTAGCTCTGAGGGAAGGAGAGGAAAGGAGCGGATGGCCAGAGAGAGGGATGAGAGCGATGGAGGGATGGAATTAATAGAGACCCCACAGATGTTGCTGGCTCGTGTCCTCCATCTGTGGTTTTTTTACCGGCCCTCATTCTCTGTCGCTTCCTTCCTTTCTCGACTCACTCGCTTTTTTTGTCTTTTTGCTTGAAGTTTGTCCTCATGATTGTGTAAGTGTGTAAGCTCTTCCACACCCCTCTTACCTGTATTTCTGGTGTTGGTACGGCCCGCGCTTTGGTCTGGTTTGGCAGGTTTCAGGGGCAGTCCATAGGGGTCTAGTGGGGAAAAAAACAGGGGTATACCCCGGTCAAGATAACACAACCTCAAAACAGGTCCCCCAATAATAAGATCTCTGTGGCGCTAATGCAGCACCTCTGGGGCCCATTAAATGAAACTAAATATTGATCGTCCTCCAACGTCATTTTCCAAAAGAGCTATCCAACGAGATTAAAATAGGATACTTAAAGAGTTTCCATTTGTAAAATGACCACAATGAATATAAAACTGTAATAAAAGCCCATCATCTCCAATTACCACACCATCCCATCTGTCAGACAGGGAACAGCCCCACTGAAGTGCTAGGCTGCGTCCCTATAGGCTCTGGTCAACAGTAGTGCACTATAAAGGGAATAGGGTGTTATTTAGGACACTTATTATCCTCTAGCCATGGCTATGACAGAGTCCCATATAGATTTACTGAGGGGGACATAATAAACGTCCCTATTGTGCTGAATACACAGAGAGACTGTACAATGTACAGACACACACGCGGACACACAGTCTATGTGCAGAGCTATAATTCTACACTAACTGACATTTACGGAGGTCCATACACAGTGGCAGGTATTATTGGTCGACGGGCCCTCTGATGAAAGACAGCCAATCAGAACTTGGCATGAGGGGAGTTTGGATCAATATGACTGCTGGGGCTGCTGAGGGTGGACTCTAGTGTGTGTGTAGGAAAGAAGAGAGAGAGAGAAAGAGAAACTGTGTGTGTGTCAGAAAGTGTACGTTTCTAAAACTGTGCGTGTGTGCGTGTGTGTGTGTGTGTTTGAGAGAGAGAATGTGTGTGTGTGTGTGTGTGTGTGTCAGAGCAGAGCTGAGCAGTGCTCCATCTCATCAGGGATCTCTATGCGGTGGCACAGTGTTTGTTAAGACGACGAACAGAGCAGACATGACCTTTCAGACACACAACATATAACACAGAGAGAAGAGGAAGAGAAGGAGAGAGGACGAGCGAGAGGAGAGAGTGGGGGAGAGAGAGGGAGAGAGAGAGGAGAGAGAGAGGAGAGATATAGAGAGGGGGAGAGAGAGAAGAGAGAGAGAAGGAGAGAGGAGAGAGGGAGAGAGAGAAGAGAGGGGGAAAGAGAAGGAGAGAGGGAGAAAGAGAGGAGAGAGAGGAGAGAGGAAAAGAGGGGAGAGAGAAGGAGAGATGGGGTGAGGAGAGACAGGAGTGGCGAGAGAGAGAGAGAACTAGAGAGAGAGAGTGGGCAAGGAGGATGGAAGACAGAGAGCATGGGGGGTATTGAGGGAGAGAGTGGGGAGTGGAAGGAGCAAGGAAGATGGGTGGGGAGGGAGGGAGAGCTTGAGTGAAAGAAAGAAAGAAAAAGGGAGGGGAGAAAGGGAGAGCAAGGGGAGAACAAGAAAGGTGAAAGAGA